>NC_058154.1:13230635-13246416 GCF_011075055.1 Mangifera indica
ATTTTTGCAAACTCTTCTTTATTTTTATTATCACTATAAATAAACAAATATTTATGAGAAGAATCATACCCGGTTATTTGTATCTGACCTCTATTTTGCTCAATTTTTTCTGAATGTTTTGACTCCAAGTGTCTTTTGAACGTCTCGTATCCACCTCCTTACTTGAATTTGTAAATTTGCTTACAATAATTATAAGTAACTTCAAAATTACTACATTTTTTTTATATTTTCTTGAAATGAATTTTGAAAATATTAGAGGTAAGAATATTTGGGGTGATTGTTCTATCTCCACTTGTTATTGATGTTGTTGTTACTCCACCTCTACGTATTGACTTCCACTTTTTTGTGTTGAAAAATCTTTTATAAATTGATTTTTATTCACATTTGATATATATGAATATTGACTAAATCTCTTATTACTTGAAAAATTTTCATTACTTATCATTTTTTTATAATAAATATAATTAATTATACAAATAAATTAATAAATCTTTGGACGCTGGAGAGGTTGGGGTTGAGTTGAGGCAGATCGTTGGAAAAAGAGGAACCGTCGGGAGGGAGGGATAGGCGATGATGACGATCGGATTTTGAAACTAACCCTAGGGGAAAATGTGATTTTTTCCGAACTTGACTTGGAGAAGAAAATGTTAGTTTTTAAACTTTTTGGGAAGAAAATGAGATAAATTTTTTAATAGTTAGAGTCCGTTAATTTTAATTATGAGGGGGTAAATGCAATTTTTAAAGTTAATAGAAAGAACTTTGGGAAATCGACATACCTTGGGTGGGAAATAGTCCTTTGGCCTATTATTTAATTTTTTCATATAAATTATATCAAATCACATTCTTCATTGTCAAGAATTGTATAATTCATATTTTTAAGGCTTAGGCCCTGCACTTTTGTTTATGGACTTTTTTATGGTTTAAAATTATTATTTTATATTTAATATTAAAAATAATATTTTCATTTAAATGGGACAAGTTGAAGATTGTCCAAAGACGGTACTGACAGTGAACATCAATGCCTGTAATGTAGAGAAATCCCAAATTCAATTTACATATGATAAGTACTAGCCTACAAGTATAATTTTCCCGCTTTGTGATGGCAGACCAAAGCCCCGACTCTCCTCATTTCAACGATCTCCTCGAAGACGAATTCAGAAGGCCAATACTCCTCGTTCAAGAAGACGGGACGGAAACCGAAGAAGACGAAACTGAAGAAGAAACCGATGAAGAAGAAGAGGAAGAGGAGGAAGAAGTGTTAATTATGGCCGTGGAATCGCCAACTACGGTTTCAGGCTCAAATCAAGCGGTAACTGAAGATCGAACGAAGCGGAGAAGAGAAGATAGAGGTGGAATCGAGAGTGGAGATTGTTCTCAAGGGAATGAGTGGAATCGAACGGAGGTTGATGGCTTGTTTTGCCCGATTTGTATGGACGCGTGGACCAATAGCGGTGACCATCACATTAGGTGTGTGTAATTAGCTTCTTTCTCTCCTCTCCTCAATCTCCATTCGCTCCATTAGTGGCATAATTTGCACTCACTTTAACTTTAACCCCCCGTTTACTACAGTTGTCTTCCTTGTGGGCATGTATATGGCTTCTCTTGCATCAAGAGATGGTTACAACAAGGTCAAAGCTCGGGGAAGGTAGTGCTTTGTTTTCATTAATATTGTCATTGTTTTTATAATTTTTTATAACTAATTATTATATTATTCGGTCATGTTTGTTCCTGTTCTCTTTAGTGTCCTCAATGCAATAGGAAAAGCTCTTTGAAGGATGTTAGGAAACTGTTTGCATCACGGATTATTGCTATTGATGAAGAATCACAAAAGGTCATACTGCATTTCCTCACTTTGGTTTTATTAGTATGCTTGTATTGGAACCCGATACTGATGACTACGTTTCTTGTTTGCAGAAAATTCGATCTCTTGAGTCTAAGTGTGTGTCTCTTGAGAACAAGGTAATAATCTTTACTGGTGAGAAGAAAATACTTGGTTTGATTTTTTCACATTGTTGTGTTTTCTAATATAAGTGAAGTGCATGCCTTGTAATTTGGTAATTCTTTGGTTTCTGTAGGCTACTTTGCATTTTTTACATTATACCTATGATTTTCATTCTTAAAAATGGTGTTAAATTTAATTGGAGAGAATGCCATTTTTATTTCATGCCAGATTTTTATTAAATCTGTGGTTTCACTTGTTCTTGTAGAATGCTGACTGGTGTAAGAAAGAAGCTGAGTGGCAAAAGAGAGAAGTTGAGTTGCATTTGGAAGTTTATCAGCTTAAACAAGTATGATTAGTTCTTATTGTGGATCAAAGAAAATAATTTGAGCGTGAAAACTATAAACCTTATGTGGATAAATTTGCATAAAATATTTGTTACTTTTGAATTTTTGGTGGGAGACAATTTTATTAGTTTTCTTTTCTTGTCACTTTTGGGTTTTGAAACTTTTGGAACTGTAGAGGACAATCTTTTTGGAGCGTTTGTTGAGAGCAACACAGAGCAGGTCATCTGAATTTGCTGCTTCTAGTGAAAGCCATCAAGGACAGTATGTGTCTGGTAATTTCTTTTTTATGAAAGATTTTTTCTTTTGTCCAATATATATTATGATTATGTTAGTTAATAACTTCACTTAATTTTCGTTCTAGATCTATGTTTTAGGGTTTTGAGTACTTTTCACTATGTTTCAAAGGTTTTTTTTAATCTGTAGTATTGTGAAATGATCCTACTAGGGGTAGATTCAAGCCGAGCCAGCTCAAACAAGTCAAGCTCAAGTTGAAGGAGGTTCAACTCATCGAGCTTGGCTCGAGATCAACACCTCGCCGGTGTTGCTCTTTGGAGCTCACCTCTCCGATGATTCTTTTTCTTTGTCTCTAATGATTGTTCTTCTTCTTTTCCATCAATTCTTCTATTCCGACAAATTTTCACTCTCTGACGTTACTGTTCACCAGCTTAAGCTCAAGCTAACTGTTTTGGATGTAAGTCAAGAGTGAGCTGGCTCTTCTTTGGGCTTAGTGCAGCTCAAATCCACCCCTAGATCCAGCCAATTTTCTCGCCTTTTTTTTTATTTTTCCTTGATTACACTAAAATTTTGACATGTTCTACAGGTTCCAACTTCAGCTCAGAGTTATGCAGAGAAGGATCGTCTTGTATATTCATCTTACAGGTGGCATGTTTTGCATCATTTTTTTTTTTTTGTAGAACACTTTTAACTGCCGGTTCTCCCCTCTTATTTCTCATGCGTCCACATAATTCTAAATGTGAATAAGATATGATTTATAGGTGTGGAACTCAGCTTAAATTTATTTTCTTCATTCAAGGATATTCAATGGGAGAATGTGCTTCCCTTGATGCCTGGGGGCATCATCTTTCTAGATTTCTTGGAACTCTTAATTACCAGGGGTATGAAGTAAATTGTTGTTATATAATCCAAAATTATGGTTATAGTAACCAAAATAACATGATCGGCAGGAAGATTGAGGTAGCAATGAGTATTAAAGGAATTTAGAAATTTTACAAAGAGAGATGAGATAAGGGGTTTAAAGAGAATGTTTCACAAATCAAAAAGTTTTGACAAACTATACTCCAAAGTCTATGATGGCAGCTATTTTAGATGTTGTCACTTTCATGGTGTATGGACTCAAAAAACTAGAATACTTAAACAATAAAACTATCTACATATAGTTTTGAGTACACATATGATGTGTCACGTGATTGGGTGATTTTGAATTAAGAATAAAATAATATTCAATCACATGATGACACATTGTCTATGTATTCAAATGTGTACTCAAAAGTGTATGCACATAGCATTGTTCATACTTAAATAGTGGCTGTGTAAGAGAAACAGGGAAGAGGGGAAGAAAGTAAAAGCTCTGTTAAATTTTCTTATAATGTATATGCTTGAAAGAGTCTGTTGAAACGACAACTTCTTGAAGCATGAGTTGCAAATGTACCCATTTCATCAATATCTGTTGGGAAGTTTGCTTGTGCTTTAATAATCTTGGTTGAAACATGGATCTAATTTTAGGTTAATGGTTAGCTGGTTATATGTTATTGAAAAGCATTGTAGACAATGTAAGAATATTTAAATCAGTATTTATGGATATATTTCTTTATTTTTTTTTCTTGGGGAGGGGGGGCACTTTTCTTATTTATTGTCTTATTCTTCTTTATATTAACCAATTTTGTGTAATGTTCCGTAGTGTAGCTTATAATGTTGTGCTTTTCTGATTTGATAATTACTTCTCTGACTTTCTTCTCATGCAATTTCTTGTTTAATATTCTAGAACTATCCACTAGTTCTTTGGTCATATTTTTTGCCCATGTAATTGAATCTCATGTTTTCATCCCTTATAGAAAGCATTAAAGGTGGATGGTGCACGTTTATTTGATGTGGAGCCTTCTAGTCAGATTATATTAATGGCCAGAAGGCTGCCTGGGATTGGTGCAAGTGGAACACATCTACTTACCAAAGTAACTTTCTTGGCTTTAAAAGAAATAGGCTTCAAATATATTTCATATGTTTTTAACTTAAGCTGCTCTTAGAATTTCTTTAAACATGCTATTGCAGGTTAGCTTGATACATCCACATGAAAGTGAAGATATTTTGATTCCTTCAAGTATAAAGGCTGTCAAGGACCTGCACTTTTCTCCTTTTAACCATAATCTTGCACTTTTTTCTTCGTTAGGCAAGAAATTATCTATTCTCAGGTGGCACTACTCCCATACTTTGGTACTGTTTCATGAGAATTCCTGGTATCTATTTTTCTAATTGACTTTTTTTCATTTCATTGATTACACAGCATGGACAGCAACAATGTCATTCTAAATTATGATCTTCCGGTAAATAGTCAATCTATCCTGGTTTTATTGATTAAAAAGCTTGATATTAGTTTAAGATTTTTTTTTTTTCCTGTATCTCATATTTAAGAAATAATATTTTGCATTATTTGAAGTATTGCTAAACAGATTATTCATTTGCATTGAAGAAGTTACATTTCTTTGTTATGGTTAAAGTTTGCCAAGAAAACAAATCTTTGTTGGGCTATCTTTAAACCTTGTTCTGAATTATTTGTAGAGAGTTCTGTGGTGGGTGATATGAGAAGAAAGAAATAGAAGGATTTTTGTAACAGTGAGGATAAGTCACTGTCTTCAGGGTAACTAAGTTTTAGCATCCTTAAGCTGTTTATCTCGAAAGAATTTGAAGATACTTCTTTTTTCACTTACAATTCTAAATTGTTCTAGGGCTATGTGTTGATTCTGTGTTAATCTTTATTTCTCTCCTTTTTTTTTTCACTTTTTCACATGTTACACATTCATTAGTCCTTGTAAAGCCTTATATAGTTATTTTTATATTTGTAGGGCATATCTGCCTCACTTTCCACTGTTGTTTTATATTTTAAGTACTAATATATAGCTTTTTGATTCTACGTTATATATTTGAAGTTTTAGGACCTTTTTGTTTATCATGTGGTTGTAAGCATTAAAATAACTATATAAGGCTTAAATACACTGGTATCCCCTAAGATTTGGAAAACTACAAATTACTCCCAAACATTTTAGAAATATCAGCAAAGCTTCCATGTTTTATTTAAATAAATAATTAGAGCTGTGAACTTCTTGTTATTTATTTTAAACAATATAGTATGAATAGAGATGGTAATTGAACCTACAAAACCAAGTCTTTAGCTCGCCCCTCCCTGTTTGAGGAGGGAATTTCCCTATAAAGACAAGAACGAGGATAAAAACAGGGATGACTAAAGTCCCCTCAATCAAGCACGAGGTGAGAATGAGAATAAATTTATTCTTGGCCCATCCTATTCCCGGTTCCCCGGTTCCCCCTTCCCCTATATATTCTCTAAAATTTTATATATTAAATTGTTTTAAAAAGTTTTAAATTATTACAAATATGTCTTGACTTATAATAAATATTCCATTATTTTTTTAATGGGGATGGAGGGAGAATGTATGGGAAATTTTCTCACAAGGATGGGAAAGGTAAGGGGAGGGAAAATTTTCTTATGGAGAGGGGATGGGGATTAAGGTATTCGGCCCTTAACCGTCTCATTGTCATCTCTATGTATGAGTGTATGTGTGTAGGGGTAGATACAAATGGAATCAAGCCTCAACACCCCTGGCTTGGGTTTAGCTTGAATAAAAAATTGTTTAACTCAAGTTTGGTTTAGCTCGGCTCAGTTTGAGTTGTGCTCGAATTCATAACTCTAATCAATAGCTCAAATTTGCGGTTTGGATTGGTAGTTCAAGTTAATGACTTATTGATAAAACGACGTTGTTTTGTAAATGAATAGTGCACTTGAACCACAACTTTGAGTTATGAATTTGAACTGAATTTAAGTTACGAATCCAAATGGATTTGAGTTATGAATTCGAGTCGAACTCAAATTGAATTGAGCTTAACAACCCTTGGCTCTAATACCAAATTTGATAGATACCTGAGAAATCCAGCCAAACCAACAATACTTCTGTCAAGCCGAAACAAGGATACCTGCAGAACTCACCCAACAAGTAATATTCCAGTCTCTGAGGCTCTGGAAGAACCTCAACAGAGCAATTTATATATTGATTTATATCCAATCCTTACCTTTAGAAAATGTGCTAACAATAGAGGTGTTAGCTCTTCCAAAAGGCAACAGCTTCAGCTTTCCTAAGTCATCCTTGCCTCCTCATCTCCCTCTTACACCTTTTGTATTGCTGCCTTTTGTCCCTCCTCTTCAGAGCTCTGTATGCTCCCCACTTGTATAGCTCTTTTTTCTCCAACTAATTCTGCCACCTCATTGCAAGGGAGAGTTACTCTGTGGGAGCCCCTATGTTTTCTCTTGTACACCTTTGAAATTGGGGGCCTGACAGGTTGTAGCTGTATTTCTCCAGATCTAAAGGGATGTTAAATTAATTAATTGTACTCACCAAATTTTCAAACAATTAGTCAAAAAAATTTGTTTGTGATGCCTTTAGAAAAAGGAAGAATGTGGACTGTTTGACAAAACAAATACCCCTTCTGAATTTTATTTCGTTGAAATACATCTGACATGACTATTACCAATCTTGTCGCATATAACATGATTGTATTGTGTAGAAAATATACTTAACATTGAAAAAATGATATTATATATGTATTGTAAGCATTACTTTTAAATGATTACACAGCAACAATAAAGTTTTTTAACTCTGAAGTACATTTAATATGATCTCCTAATATTGATGAGTGGAATAAGTATTGAAACAATCCTTCAATATATCTATTTTTGTCGTACGAAAAATGCCCAATTGGATTCATATTTTAAAAATTGCATGAAGTCTATAGTGTCTCAATTCAGCAATACAGTAGATGTAAAATTTAACTTTCTTTTAAGTTTTCTGACTCTAATGTGCCATCTACATCCACTATTTGCTGGCTGGAATTTGTTGTTATTGACAGAATCTTTTGGTTTTGATTTTTAGTCTCTAACTCAGTTTTCTACATAATGACATTGTTCTTCTAGGTTGCTGCTTGGTCATGTTCATGGGAGGTCAACAGTGCGCATTATTTGTATGCTGGACTACAGGTGTGACCTTTGTTGTTCCCCATATGTTAAGTCAAATTAGGTTGTGCTAAATTTTACTTTCCCTTCAGAATGGATCACTTTTGGTGTTTGATATCCGTCAAACTGTGGGGCCCTTGGAATCCTTGAATGGACCATCATGCAACCCAATTCATACCATGCACTCACTTTCACATCCATCTGGTGTTAGAACCCTGCTGTCTGCTTCTTCTGTCGGTGTTTGTCAGTGGAACTTTGATAGTGCTGGAAGAAGGTAGGTTGTGTCATTTTTGTTTTTAGTTTAATGTTTAGTTGATTCTTGTTTATAGCCAAAGTTATATGGATATCACTGATTGTTTATACTTTCTGCCATTTACAGTGAAGAGTAGATTTTGCAATTCATTGTCAATTTGCCTTGTATTTATAATTTTAGAATCTCCGGGCAATGACTATATCTACATTTATTGTCGCCGTTTTACCAGTTAAAACAAACACCACAAGCTATCAATTAGTTTGAAGGCGTAAAGCTTTTTAGAATGATATTTTATTACTTGTGAAGCAAATTCATTTGCTGTATGTTTAACCATTGAATGAGGTAATCATCCAAAAAATTTTCCAAATTAGAATATCTATTTCGAATTTTGAAAGTGATCTCTGCTTTTTTTTTTTTTTTTTGGTTGTTGTAACTGAATTATGCATCAGAATACAATTAGCACAATATCTCATTTATCTAAATTAGCTGAAATCTCCACAAACACTTTAGAGACGTTTCTGGAATCTCAAATAACTTGAATGCTTTGATGGGATTATATTGTAATGTTGTGATTTGAAAATATTCCAACATAGCTTATCTACACCAACCAGCACACACACCAGGACACCTGCAAGTACACAAGAGGAATCAATATTCAATCAAATACGTTTAATCCTGCTGTCTACCTCCTCCCCTCTAACACCCCCCCACCACCCCCCGCCCCGCCCCCCCCCCCCCCCCCCCTTCTCTTGTATGAGCTTTCCCCTTGCTGCGTTCCCTGCTTTTGGACACAGATGGATAGCCTACCTACTGACTGAGTTGTCTCCCCTCGGTTGACTGAACAGGGTTGAAATTCTCCTTGTTGGGGAACCAAGAAAACCTATTATACTGATAGAACTTTTTCGTCAGAGTAAAACAAGTTGGTTGCAATTTCATTATAGTATAATTTAAAAAACTATCTGATATTAGTTCGTTTCATTTATATTATATAACTTTTATTTTTTACTTTTATAACTCTCAACGTTCATTTTCTGTTTTATCTTGTTGATATCTTTTTTCTCGACAATTAAACGTGTGATAAATAATTTACCCTAAATACAGGTGGTTAAATGAAGGTTAAGTTGGACATGTTGTGATTCTTAGTGTCTGTCTTGAGATCATACTCTTTTTCTGGTTAAGAGAATTTAATCACAGGAGAAAGAAAGTGAAAAAAAAACTTATGTTTTTATATATTTTGATGCGTATTTGGACCTTCAATCTTGGTTGTTTTGCTTTGCCATGCTTTCTGTTATCACTGAGATCCTTAAGGATCTATATGTAAATTAAAAGAGATACGCACATTTTTCACTTGATTCAAGTCTTGTGAACAATATCTTAGACTTTCACTAATGTACCGAATTAAGTGTCTTGCTCTTTTTTGATAATTCATTTTAGATGCAATGAATCAGCCATTTTGTTTTTTCTTATAACTTGTCCTATCCAGTGGTCAGTGTTACACGTCTAACAAGTTATTTAAAGATTTAAAGTTTAGTAAATTTAGTCGAGATTAGAAATTCAAATATAAGCAACACTATTTAAGTGATAATAAAAGTTTTTCAAGGTTGATGTATTTCTGAAAATTTTCAGTTTGGAAATTTTTCTTAATATAATATTTTCTGGTAAGTGATTGGCAGTTCTAACAATTTAACCACTTGTGATGAAGGTCATATTTGGTTCCTGAAACAAAGAACAAAGGAGTTTGCATTTCTCTTGCTTATTGTCCCAGCAGTGATGAAATTGTTGCTTCATTTCGGCCCAGGGTTGAAATGTCCAATGAGATAATTGCTTCTCAGTCTGTATCAACTCCCCCTGTTGTTGAGCAAGGGATACCAGGCATCCGAGTTCTTCTGAAGAAAGTGGGCTGCTATGACTATCAGAAGTTGGGTTTTTCATCTACGACAGTAAATGATATTCGATTGCCGAAATCTACAATTATAAACTTAGAGGATGAGAAACAATTGTTTGCATCTGGGGAAGAAGTAACATGTGAATTGATCTTGCAAAAGTTACCATCTTTTTCAGGTGTCCAGTGCCTTCAATCACAGAATCATCCTATCCGTGATGTGAAGTATATAAATGCACATGACCAAGGTTTACTTAGCTGTTTAAGTGAGGATGCATTGCAACTTTTCACTGCTAACGTCTCGTAGAAAGGTAAATGTACCAAGTGTATCATCACTTTTTCTAAATTATTTCAAGTCTAGTGCGTGAAAATATTTTCTTTTTCGTCTCATTATCTTTTCAGCTCAAGTTGGAAATTGTTGGTAAGTTTTCACACATGCTGGAATAACGTAGTGTTGATGTGTCTGTTGTTTGCTTAACCTTTTATGCTAATGCAGTAATATTGTGTTGGGGCCGACTAGAGGTTATTGTTTATAGTTATGAAATTTGGTGATGGATTTTGGAGTAAATTTAACTGTTTTTTGTGCATCTGCACTGAGTTTTGTTGCAGGTTTCTCAAATTCATAAAAGGTAATAAACCTGCCTGTTTATTGTGTAACATTAGCCGGCATTACTTAAACATATTGGAGAAATATTTGTATGTATTTATTTTGGCGAATAACAAAGGGCTTACCGATTTGTAACATCTCAGTAAGTAAAAAAATGGTTAGATAAGCATATGTTAAATGAGACATGAAGATTTTATCATATACTAAATTAGCATGCCTTGTTTTGTTCAAATTTTTTAGATATCGTAGAATGGTGAGGTTATCTTAATATAACTTACGTATTTTCATCGACAGGTATATAAAATTTCTGAGTTGGTAAATATTATTGAAATCTTGTTCTCCTGATTTTGAAATGAATATATTTTTAAATTTAAATAAATGCCAAATGAATATTCCCTTGTGAATCACATGCCTTGCAAATAACTAGTGTAGTGAAAATTTGACAAATAGTTTAAAGACAAAATTATCCGTCCTGCTGGATTTGTACAAGCGACCTAAGGGTTACGTTGCCTACAAGTACAGTTCTCCGCCCTACCAAGTCAGCTAAGGTCTTCTCAACTGTTTTTACATAAATTACCCTACTTCAATATTTTGGTCTATGATAGTAATAATAATGACATATTAATACCTAGAACTACTTTAAAGTCTCTCTTTCAATTATTCTTTTTTCATTCACAGTATAATTTTTATTTTGAGATTATAAGAATGGATAACTCAACTAAATGGATATTCAAGACACATCTACCAATAACTACTACTTTTAAAACATGCATTTCTCAATCATCAAATTCTACCAAAATATTAAAAAGGAGGAGAAACAGCATGTGGTGTTGAGTTTAGCCATATATGTATTTTTGGCCCACATTCAATCATTCTCACTCCGTATTAGTTCAAAAGCTGCCCACCAACGACCCCATCTCTTTCATTTGGCTTTGCTTTTGCATTATTGTTGTTAAGGCATTCATCATATACCTACAAGATTTACTCAGAAACCATACAAGCTCTTCTTTTCTTTTCCTTTTTTAATCTTTTTGGGTTCCATAATTATCTTGGTTGACGTTGGTGCTAGTATTGTTGCATGTGTTTTGTATTATCCTCATATATTCTCTTCTGTCAATTGCTTGGTTCAATCCAACCATTCGCAACAAGTAAATTGAAAAAAAAAAAAAAAAAAGGATTTTCTTAGAATAAATTACATTTTCTCATCCAGACCCAATAATACTTTTTCACCCCTTATGGTATACATAACATTTTCCGTCTAAAATCAAACTTTGTCAATAAATTAACAAAGCAAGAAAATGAAATTATAATTTAATCCTTACAATGTTATTTTTTAAAACTACTATATAACCTTAAATTAACAAAAATAACAAAACACTTCAAATATCCAAAATACATAATACTCATATTTCCTTTCCCAGGTTGTCACCCATCCCATACTCCTAAGCCACAATCATGTCCAAACTTTGTTAACAAGTTGATCTACTTCTTCGTCAACATCATCATCAACTCTAAAAAACAATAAATCACTGATGAAATCAAATAGTGCAAAACTGTGTGACAAAACATATTTGTGTCTTATTGCATCAACAAGTCAATAAGTTGATCTCATAGTCTATGAAGAGTCGATCAATGCCAAGATATTAGATGCAATTTGTGGTGGTGGCAGTGAACAATATTAAGAGACTAAGATTTCAAAAAATTACAAGGACTAATTTGCAAGGAAGAGTTGAAAAATACTGGAGAAGATAGATGAATATCATAGATAATGATGTAATAATTTGCTAGAGGTAAAAATATATCGTTTAAAGTAAGTTGCATTAACCTAATTTTAGATTAATTGAAATTTTCATCAAATTTGAGTTTATATATAATAAATCTATTAAATTATTTTTAGTAAGAGTAAACAATATTTCAATAATCAAAATCGACAAAAACTTGTTGTTAGTGAAAAGGTGAACAGGTGCGAGTGTTAATTTCTAAAATCTAAGAATTAGAGTTAAAACCTATTGGATTGACTTTGTATACTTGACAATGTTCATACAATCGTCAAAATATCCATAGGAAAGGAAAATGAATTAAAACCTTGAAATTAGTATGTAATGAAACATCACAAATGTCTTGAAATCAAATATAGTCCATTACATTGCAAAATGCAGTGATGAAACCAAATATTTTTCATACATAAATTAGTTTACCAGTGATAAAACCTATAAATAATGTCACTGATCCATCAAAGCTAATAAAATCTCTAGCATCAATGATGCAAATCTCGTTGGTGATCACAAGATGTTCTTGTTACAGTCCATGTCAAAACCAACAGAAGGGCAGAAGAAGCTGGTCAAATAATTATCCATTTGTTTTGTTTGTTAATAATTTTACCATTAGAACCTAGTTAATGGGAAATACATAGGTGACTTTTTCATGGTTGTAAGTCTATATATGTAGGCTCTGGTTAGTGGAATAAAGGCATCCAGAAACTTATTTTCATAATTTGCTTTTAGCATTCTGCAATTCTCTAGTTACTCGACTCTTTTCCACCATAGCTCCTCGACATTCCGCAAGAGTTAGAAGTTGCAGCCATAAAAACGATCCTGCTCGTAACATTATGGTATCAGAGCCAGAGATAGGTGACGACCAACGGCTTCAACGTCTTTAGCAACAAGTTGAAAGCTTAACTAATGGTCAGGAAAGAATGTTGAGACAGATTATTGAGACATTCCAATTGAACAAACCCAATGGAATCAACCTCTTCCTTTCGCACGTAACCTGACTTCATCGGAAGGAAGGAACATAACTCCAAATAGTCAAATCCGACGCTTCACACCAACTGAACTGCAGCAGCGTCGTCAACAAGGGTTGTGCTTTCATTGCAACGAACGCTTCACAGCTGATCACGCCTACAAGCGCCTATTTTTCTTAGAAATTAAGCAAGACCCGATGACATTACTGAAGAAGGGATAGAGTCAACCACCATTGAGGACCCTACACCTTCAGAGATCTCCCTTCACACCCTCTCAGGGGTTATGACCCCTCCGACCATGCGAGTAAGAGCTCAATATAGTTGGTTACGTGTAATATTCTCAAATTAATAAAAAGGAGAATTTGGTCATTTCGTTATCATTGTCCAATTATTTTTTTGTTGGTATTAAATTGGGTGTTCATATTTATATCCAGAAATTTTAGATACACCAAGAGAGAACTCGAAAGAGCATTTTGAGGTTATATTTTAATATATATATATATATATACTAATTATATATTTACACGTTTAGTTTAAAAGACACGGGAATTTAAGGCCGCAAATGATTTTTCTGGAAGCCTTTTTGGAGTGATATCGACGCCGAAAAATGGGGCAGAGAAAGGGAAACGTCTCCTTGTAATATTAAAGCGGTTACTTTCCTGGAGGCGAATACTTTGCTGCTTCCTTTTTTAAAGAAAAGAAAACAGCCATTTTTTCTGGGGGGGGGGGGGGGGGGGGGGGGGGGGGGGGGGGGGGGGGGGGGGGGGGGGGGGGGGGGGGGGGGGGGGGGGGGGGGGGGGGGGGGGGCTACAGTTTACATCTTACCAGTTTTCTCTTCTTGAAATCGATTCTTTTGGTCAAAAAGGGAGAAAGCTAAACCTATTGCTTGTCGATCAGGAAAAGAAGTAGACAGGGAGATAACTGACACGAGAAGACCGACGTAATCGCTGGAGGAGAGGTAGGCCATAAATTCCATTGGTTTTACGCCGAAATTCCATGTAAAACTTTGCATGTCGTAAACTAGATTCTGAAAATTGGTTTTATATATATGTGTGTGTGTGTGTGATTATATGTGTGTATTGATGATGATGATTAGTCATGGGATGTTTTGATGTTTGAGAGTTAGAGAGAGAGTGATCATGGATCTCTGATAAATAAACGGAGATCGACTATTATATGCGTGGCAGTAGACACTAGGCACACTTGCGCGGAACCGATGTAGTGGTGTCGTGACTGGGTCACCGCTTGAAACTGTTAGGAAGCGAGGTCTGAAAGGACATGTAAAGTTACCATCATCTTCTTTCCAGGAAGCCAGCTTAAATTACGTAGTCTGTAGGATGAAGAAGAAATAAAGAAAAAGGAGAAAGAATTAAGCATGTGTAAGTTATTTTTGGGTAGATAGGATATTGTGCATGCATCCACACTTACTACAATGCTCCTGCACCATTTAATTAAATCACAGAAAGTATATTAATTAGTTTTTTTAATGGATAAAAAAAGTTTTATATGATGTAGAGTGATTGATTTATGGTATTGAATATTAATTTTGTAGACTGTTTTTCCAGATTAATTTTATGTGCATATATATATATATATATAATTTCATGGAATAATATAATCATACTAATTGAATCGATAGCATCACTCGTAATTGGAGATCAGTGGATGGGACGTTCTGATCTTGTGAATGTTTGATTGGAGATCAGTGGATGAGACGTCCTGATCTTGTGAATATTTGATTGGAAATCAGTGGATGAGACGTCCTGATCTTGTGAATGTTTGAACCGTTTGATGAGACGTCACGGTTTCAGTTAATGAAAAAAAAAGAAAAAATTTAATTAACTAGTTTTGTGATAAATATGTAAACAACATCTGTGATGGATGTTCGAAATTGTGGGAGGAGTATGGGAAGTAAGAGGTATCTGAGATGGATGCCCCAATACTTGGCATAAGAGACACCTGAGACGGGTTCCAGCGAGTGCGTCAATGACGCATGTGATGGTAAAAGTTCCGTCGAGAATAACCATAAGAGATATCGAATTTATTCTAAAGGCCTACTGAGTTTTATAACTCATATATATTTATTTTGGGGTGTTGCAGGAAGGAAAAACAACGAGGCAGGCGGGAGGCGAGTGGATCAACACGTCAAAATGCGCTTTACTAGCACTACTTATTTTTAACCATTATTTTGTTTGTTTTTATAATATTTTATTTTATAGAATCTATCCATTCGAAAATTATTAGCTTGTTTATAAATTTATGAATTTCTTTGGGAGACTTGAGACACTCATTGTTTTCTAATAAATACTCTGATGGTTTCTCACAGTATCAAATTTTATGGCTTTTGTATTATTCTCCACAAAATAAAATAATAATAATAATAATAATAATATCGATTTTTGCCAAAGGGTATGTTCCAAATGAGGGGTGTTACATTACGTCTGACCATTCTGATAGACTCTGGCTCGACACAAAATTTCCTTCATGAAAGGTTAGCTACAAGCCATATAGAATTCCTACAGAGCATAAAACCACAATGACTGTCATGGTAACTGAAAGATAAAATGAAGAGAATAAATGCAAAACAAACATCCATGTCAAAGAAAGAAAGAATCAAAGCATGCATTTACCAAAGAGAGAAAAGATAAAGGTTTTACCTACTTCTTTGTTCTCCTATATGGAATAGGATGATGAAATGATTTACCACTTTCAAGACCTCCAAAGAAAATCCACCACCTAGCTAAAATACAATGCTT
>NC_058154.1:13246916-13264916 GCF_011075055.1 Mangifera indica
CGTGGTTCAGGTTTTGAGTTTAGGCAATGTACATCTTTGCAATGTACAATTGTAGTCGTTCACGTTTTCAAATGAAATGATTAAAATAAGCTAGCTCATTCATCTCCGCATTAAGAAGAACTACCCGGTGGTGGAGAACTCTTTGACCCGGTCAGTACCAGATGAGAGGCATTTAACTCACATCTATCTCATCTCCACTCCTTGTGTACAATGAATGGTCGATCGTGTACCTTTCTTATTATCCCGATCCGATCACCTTCCTGGAAAAAGAAACTCTTATTCACATCGATCGCTCACATATAGCATGGCAGCACTTGCGCCTTTAGTTGCTAGTGGCTAGTACGCATAAGTGATTTCCAAGGGCGGGGCATCCATCCAACTAAATTCATGGGATTGTCCAGGTGTGGTTGGCAAGCAATTAGGGCAAGAAGAAGGGCGTGCCCACGGATGAATAGTCTCAAGTAGTTTGATCTATCCGCTTTTCGGAGTGCTTCCCGCGTTCGCTCATCAGATGGGCGGTCATCAGTCAAGAGATCTTGGTCGGAATTGTCAGTAGTCAGTAGGGCAATTGCTCCATGGGTGGTCGATCCAACCGGTATTGATCTCCACTTTTTTCAGTGAGAAAACCTGAAGAGTGAGTGCTCTCGTGCAAATGACTTCTGAGTATTGCACATTTGACTTAGAGGTATTTCATTTTGGGTTTTCATCAAAGGTTTCGGCCTCACGCTGCCTAGACTAGCCGTCCAGAGTCGAGTAGTTGTCGTCCGTGAAAGAAAAAGCAAAGTCCTGAGGCAATGCACGATCGCCGTTATTGCTTGCACCCACCGCTCGGTCTCGTTCGTTTAGCTTCTGGCTCGCTCTAGTACGCATTTTCCTTTGAGAAGACCTGCGCTTCGCCACCAACAGCTGTGACTTACGCTGGCTCAGATCAGTCGCACTCCCTACGCTCGCCTTGCCTGGGCCACCTGCCGCAAACCTCAGAGCTCTTTTTTTTCTTTCTGCTCGCTCTTCGAAATGCGATCACTACTAGTTAGTTCAGCTTCTCACTCCAGGAAGAATTTATCCTTCATCTTTGATCGGAGTCCCACTCTGGTGTAGTCCAGCTGGTTTCATTTCAAAATGAACGTGGGAAACATACAGGACCAAAGTGATCTCCCGTGATCCTGGCGGGCTGCGCCCCGGCCGGCGCCGTAACAGCCGATTGTCTGACGCGGCAAGTGAAATTGGTATAGCTCTCCAAGTGGCCTAGGGCATGCTCCTCTGTGACTTGGATGCTAGCGTTCTATCTTCTAGGTATGGTAGACGCGTAAAAGATCAGCTTTTCAGAGACGGACTTTTTCCAGTGCACTACGGTAAGACGTGAAATCACCCGATCCCATTCCGACCTCGATCTGTGAAATCGTCTTGCGCCATATGTACTGAACTGAGATTGTTCGGGAGACATGGTCCAAGCGCTGGAAAAAGGTGTGAATTATCCTGTCTGTGACCTATTTTGCTCAACAGCGTCATTTTTTCTTTTTCTCGGTATAAAGTCTTCTTTCTAATGGAAAAGAAGCAGAATTTTCACCCTCACAATGGCAACCTCTTTTTTTTCTTCTCATTCTTTAATGCTAAATTTATGTATTATTACTGAATCTTTATGGAATTCGTCTCGAAGGTATCAAAGGCTTAATTCGAAAAGTGATCTGGAAAGAATCCAAGTTCAACTTCGCTCGTCTACTTACCGCTTTCGTCCGATGTATCGTTATTTTATTCCCAAATCGGGTGGTCGACTCCGTCCAATAACTCAACCGGACGCTTCCGATCTATTATTATTAAAGAGTTTACATCATTTACTTAGTGATCATTGTGAACCGATCTTCCATTCTTCGTCCCACGGCTTTCGACCCAATCGTGGCTTGATTTCCTTTTTTAGTACAATGAAATCTTGGTGCTCTCTCGCTATGTTGCAGAAAAGCGATGTGGTGAGTTGCTTTGATAAAATCCCACATGGCCTCTTGCTGTCGGAGCTTCGTTCGTGTCTAGGTGCTGAGAATGAAGAAATAATCAATTGAATTTCCTCATTCCTTCGTACTCCGATCCTGGATAAGCAGGGTGTGAATTATGCTTCCTCGTCGCTAGGAATCCCCCAGGGCAGCCCGATCTCGCCGATCCTAATGAACATATATCTTCATTCGCTGGACGTTCGAATGGGTGAGCTTGTATCATCGGGTCAGCTTTTCTATCTACGTTATGCGGATGATATTCTTCTGGGATTCCCGACTGGGACAAGTCTTTCCCGATTGACACTGACCTTAGACAGGACGCTAAAGGACCTGAAGCTCCAGGGGAAATCAGCAAAGATTTGGCGCCAAGAGAAAAGGCGTTCATCCGGAATGAAAGTGCTTTCGATGATCTGCTGCATTATTCCTGATGGTCAAATCTCAGCCCTTCGGAGAATGGAAAAAGAAGCTTTCCTTGGCTCGAATTGAGAAGAAAATGGAGAAAGCCAATCCGCCTAAGACAAAGACGCTGGCTAGCTTTTTTCCCTTTCTCTTATCAATGGTGAAAGTATACCTTCACTTCTTTTTCAGTTTTCAGAAGGAGAGGAGAAAGATAGAAAGAGTTAAAGATTCTCGTGTCCATAGGGTATTTCTTAGTGGAATGAAACTGAAACTAATCTGGGAAATGATTTTTCAACGAAAAAACCCGGGAAAACGCAAGTTTTTTATTTTTGAGTTGTCGTTTAGGGCAGAAATGTAATTTCAACGATTTTTCCCGGTAAAATGAAAATATATCTGTCTGGAAATTTAGGATGGCATGAAATTGAGGTGTCAACTTTTTCCATATATATGAAACGAGAAATCTCTTAAGAAAAGAGAAAATGTCGTAAGAAAAGAAAGAATTTCTTAAGAGAAGCAACTCTATCATAAGAGAAGAAACTGAGACCCTGATACGATGTTTTGGGGGGTCTCATAGTCAAGAAGAGTTTGATCCTGGCTCACCGAAGGAACGCTAGCTATATGCTTAAAACATGCTATAGCTATATGCTTAACACATGCTATTCGCACGCTGTTTTGGGGTTTTCAACCTCAAAATGGATCTTTCTTTTTTTTAGTAAGACGAATCCAAGTACAACAGAAGCTAACGAAAGCAGCATGCGCTGAAGTTAGAAATCGTTGGTACTTCTTTTTCTGAGCGTAAGAGAAAGTGATCCTGCTGCCCCTTGATTCCCTTCATTCGCTGGTGGACTCTCTGTTCGTTCTCTCTCCACCATGCTTTATGTCGTGACGAATCTTGCTTGTGGTTAGCAAAAGGGGGCTATCCCCGTAGCCGATATCGATGTGGCCGTTATCCGATCGTGATCTCTTAACCTTCTTACCGTTCCAGGATTAGCTTTCTAGTTTCTTACAAATCTTCCTTTTGGTCAGCAACAAATCATTGCTCTGTGTTTTCCTTAACTTCTAGGTAAGCTGGGGTGGTACGTCTGTGCTTCCTCTTAATCGAACTAGGCCTTTGATATCTTTCACGAATCTCCGATAAAAGACTCCCATGCTTTTCTTGGTTAAACCAAGGTGATGTTCTTTCCGACAAGTCTGTCTGAATTTTTATAGCAAGAAGCGGAAAAAAGGAAAAAAAAAAAAAAAAAAAGAATGATGAGCGAAGTAATAAAAGAGTTTTTATGGCTTCTGAAGGGGAACGAAAAAACCCTTAGCAGCTTTCTCGACCGTCTTCTTCGTTTGCTTTATAGTTATGTATTTCTCATTTTGCCGTGGTACGTATTCTTAATATTCGAGACTCTAGAAAGCCACAAAAGTCTAGGAGTCGCCAGCGAATTTAGTTACAGCTGGAAAGGGGTCTCTGTCAAGCCTGTTTGGCCGCCTACACCTCAAAATGCTGCTGATGTGGCTGATCAGGTGGTCCCCCACAGCCCCCAAGCTGGCGAGGTGGCGGCCAATAGCCCCCTGGATCAATTTGAGATTATCCCATTTCTTCCTATGAATATGGGGGACTTTTATTTCTCATTCACAAATTCATCTTTCTTTATGCTGCTCACTCTCAGTTTGGTCCTACTTTTGGTTTATTTGGTTACTAAAAAGGGAGGAGGAAACTTAGTACCAAATGCTTGGCAATCCTTGGTAGAGCTTATTTATGATTTCGTGCTGAACCTGGTAAACGAACAAATAGGGGGTCTTTCCGGAAATGTTAAACAAAAGTTTTTCCCTTGCATCTTTGTCACTTTGACTTTTTTGTTATTTTGTAATCTTCAGGGTATGATACCTTATAGCTTCACAGTTACAAGTCATTTTCTCATTACTTTGGGTCTCTCATTTTCGATTTGGATTGGCATTACTATAGTGGGATTTCAAAGAAATGGGCTTCCTTTTTTAAGCTTATTCTTACCCGCAGGAGTCCCACTGCCGTTAGCACCTTTTTTAGTGCTCCTTGAGCTAATTTCTTATTGTTTTCGCGCATTAAGCTTAGGAATACGTTTATTTGCTAATATGATGGCCGGTCATAGTTTAGTAAAGATTTTAAGTGGGTTCGCTTGGACTATGCTATGTATGAATGAGATTTTTTATTTTATAGGGGATCTTGGTCCTTTATTTATAGTTCTTGCATTAACCGGTCTGGAATTAGGTGTAGCTATATTACAAGCTTATGTTTTTACAATCTTAATCTGTATTTACTTGAATGATGCTATAAATCTCCATTAAAGTGGTTATTTATTTCTATTTCTAATTGAACAAAAGCGAGGAGCGAAGCCGCTTTACCGAGTTTACGAGGTGAAGGAGCGATCACTTCCCCCGTGCCCTCCTCGAAAGAGAGACGAGACCTCATGGCGTGAGAAGAAGTTTTTGTCGGAAGAACCGCTAGGAGTACCTCCGCTCCCGAATCAATCCATTCCGCAGCTCTTCCAAATCTCGATCTGAACATTTGCGTAGATGAGGTCTGAGTCTACTTCCTTTTCGATTAAAAGAGAGGTTCTTAGCCACCTTTATCACATTCTGACCCTGAAACCTCTATCCCGTCAAGCCATAAAGAAATCAGCAAGTCAGTCTGTCAGTCACTCTTCACTGTATGGTTCTTTTCCTCAAAGCTAGGAGTGAACCCTAGGACTATCTATATCCGTTCCTGCCGCATTGAGTAGGCTTATTGATCCCCGGATTTCATTATACAAGATAGCGTACAAGGTAGGAGCCGAATGCCGATGAAGAATCTAAGTGCCTGGCAAAAGGCTTTCAATGAAAAGTAGAGATAAACAGAGAGAGATTGGGAGCAGCCGCTTAATCGGGACGGGAATAGAGTCCGTTCATCTCCGCGTTGTCCGAATCTCACTCAGTCACTAGCCCTTTCAGTGCAGGCTGGTGTCCGAAAATGATGGAAGACTCTCGAAGAACAGAGGAGCATGCATAGTAGCTCGACCACCCATCGCGGGAGAAGAGGAAAACTCAATGAACAGGATGACTTTCCCGACAGACAGAAAGAGAAGGAAGCGGAGAAAAGCAGCGTAAAGCCACTCGACCTGAGGGAGAGGAGCTTCCCCTCTTAGGCGAAAAGGAGAGAGGAGAGACATAGAGGGAAAATAGGTCCCACTTACTATTCATGGCCAGCAGTTCCTAATCTTCCCTTCCTGTTAAGGCCGGTTGAAAAGGACAGTCAGAAGAGGAGCGTAACGCCAACGCCACTCTCACATAGGATCGGGGGAGGAAGGTCTGAGGCAAGGAGTGACGACTAGATAGGCAAGCAGGCAAAAAATGAAACAGAAAATGAGTTCCTACTCGACTATGAATAAGAAAAGGGGCTAGACTGGCCATCCGAACTATTATATACGAGATTTAGAGATGAGCCAGAACAGTCTATCCTGTCTGAGTTAGAACCTGATCTCATGGATTCTGTCTCACCTTATCTTCTATTGAGACAATAACTGGACTTGAACTGAGAGAAAAGTAGGGACCACTAATGAAGAGTTTTGATCCCATTCTCTTCTGTATTCTAGTAGGTCTCACATGAGAAGGAAGAAAGAACTGTCCTTGTCATAGGAAGTTCCCCTGATTAAGAATAGAAGTCTCCGTTCCTAGCCGTCTTGATTTGATTAGGGTGCAAGGAAAGAAAGCCAGTGTAGTGCTCCCATTCTATTAGAGGAGTTCTAACCTGGTTCACCCCTCTTCCATTCAGCAAGCCATCAAGCAAGCCCACCAAAAGAAGGTCTGTGAAAGTAGAAGCAAGGAACTGATTGCCCTCAGGCTGAATGCCCGAGTAGGGGAATGCACTTCTAGCTTGATTAGCGAGAAAAGTCTATAGCGATAGAGATTCTTAGAGAGAACCCGGGAAAGAAAGGAACGGAGAGCAATAGACTGGAGGAGTTCTACCCTTAGATTAGGGCAAACTGATACTAGAAAGGGGCTTCTCAAGAGCTGCAGCTATAACTCGACTTCCATCTTAGCTTAGCGCAGGAAGGGCACGGAGATGAGAATCAGAGAAGGGGGACTACTGGGCCATGAGTTCAACCACTTTCCCAATAGGGGCAGAATAATGCCACTCTCACAAAGAAGGAGGAGCGTGCAAATAAACCCGTTTAGGGAAGGGAAGGTAGCAGCACAATCGAAAAGAAAGGAACTGAAAGCGCAGGAACTCCGATCGCCTCTGAAATCAGTCTTTCCGGCATTGATTAACCTGACACCTAGCTTTGATGAAGCAAGCCATCAAGCAAGCCGACCTTAACTTACAGTAGGAAATAGTATACTGTGTAAATAGTTGTAATAAATCTAATATTAGTACTGGATAACAATGGAGAACGATTGCCATCAGTACGTGAAAAAGTGCCCCAAGTGTCAGATTCATGCAAACTTGATTCATGTGCTTCCGGCCTTACTTCACAATCTTACCTCTCCATGGCCATTTTGCACATGGGATGGGGAATTGACATCATCGGAAAGGTGACACCCAAAGCATCAAATGGACACGAATACATCTTAGTGGCAATTTCTTACTTTACCAAATGGAAATGGGTTGAAGCGGCGAACACTGACATCGGCAAAAGTGGCCAAGTTCATTAAAGAAAACATAATCTGCGGATATGGAGTACCGCACGAGCTAATTTCAGATCTGGGATCTCACTTCAAAAAAGAAGTGGAGCAGCAGTGCATTCGGTATCAGATACAACAGCACAAATCCTCGCCGTAAAGGCCTCAGACCAATGGAGCAGTGGAGGCAGCAAATAAAAACATAGGTGTCAGATCCTGCGGAAGATGACAGACACATATCGAGATTGGCCCGAAAAGTTGCCACTGGCCCTGTAGGGGTATCGGACCTCCATTCGGACTTCCACCGGCCCTACTCCATACTCCCTGGTTTATGGGATGGAAGCAGTGCTACCTGTTGAATTGGAAGTTCCATCCCTTAGGGTCGCCCTGGAATCCGAAATACCGGAAGCAGAATAGACAAGGGACAGGTTTGAGCAACTGAATCTGATAGAAGAACGGAGGATGAAGGCACTCCACCATACCCAGGGTTATCAAAGGAGGATTGCCAAAGCTTTCCATAAGAAGGTAAAGATCAGACATGTGCGGGGATCTAGTCTGACTTTGAAGGCGTAGGTTGGCCTGGGTTCTTGATCTGTATCCAGGTTCACTTCTACTAGTTCATCGACAGTGGCTTGCCCTCCATCTTCCAGCTCTGGGGGAGCGTCTTTGAGCAAGTGGCTATAGACCAATAGTAGGACAGCAAGGCTCGGAACGAGGAGCTTTCAATAGGAAATGTTTCGTAGCCACTTTGAGGCTATATTACCTTATGTCCGAAGAGGAGAAAAAGGGCTGACCAAGATTTTTGAATTGAATGATATCCTTGTGTGGTTTGTTTTTTATTCAGTAAAGACCCCCATTTCCGTCTCGCCCAATTCAATTCTTCCGGGACCCCTCCA
Source organism: Mangifera indica (assembly GCF_011075055.1). NCBI lineage: Eukaryota > Viridiplantae > Streptophyta > Magnoliopsida > Sapindales > Anacardiaceae > Mangifera > Mangifera indica. The sequence continues at coordinate 13,254,820 of NC_058154.1, forward strand.
CGAATAACGAGAAAACTTTTCTCTTTTCTACGAGAATTTCTCTTTCGCTGCTTTTCTACTTGGCTGTACGACATGAGTTTCAGTATACCAAAGAAAGCCCCGCTGAAGCACTGGAAAAATGTTGACCCCGATTTCTAGCGCTTTTCAAAAACCATTTGCTTGCAACGCCTTGAGTGGACACAGTACGCCCAATCCTTAATAATATTACTAAAGTACACTGAACACTCACCCCATCTTGAAAGTGGAGTGGAATCAATCAACTGGCATACCTTGAATCTAGCCTGCAATCCTTTCGCACTTCTCCTTCTCTTAGGAGATTGATAGTTAGAGAGAGAGATCACTCCTAAATGCAGCCGTAATCTTATATACGATACCAAAAAATGAAACTTCCTTCCTGCTTAAGACACTAGTTCGGATGGAAACCCTGATCAGGCAGGTGGCCTAGCTAACATAGCTATCCCTCAGAAATAGCTGCATTCCATTGCAGAATTTTCCGGGTGTGAAGAAAGATAGTCTTTTTTTCGATTCCGCGCATTGGAACTGAAAAGGGCTATTCATAAAAAGTCTTCCTTGCTTCTTACCTCTTATTGTCGGAGATAATCGGAGAGATCTCAGTCTTCCTATAAATTCCTTTTGAATAAGGCTACGCTCCTTCAAACCTTTTCCACTATTGAAGAATCTTTGTTTTCAGGCTTCTCCACCAACAACCAAGACGCATGAAAGCGGTTTCCAGCGCTGCTGGGCAGAAAGACATGATGGCATGAAACTCGATTACGTACGCTGATTGTTCGTCCACTTCAAACGAACGCTCAAAACGTACCATTTTCCGTGTGAAATGACAGGGATTGGTTTTGTTACTTAGGGAATCCCAAGCAAAGCAATCTACGCAATTTCCGGGTTCAGTAGTAGGAAAGAAAGGGACCTCTCACTCAATTCAATAACATGTTCTAGGGCATCTTTTTTTAATAATTAAGGGGCTCCTCAAAAAATGCCTTCTATCGACACCCCCGGAAAAGCAATGTTCGCATTTGACCAGGCTTGTTGGACGTTCCATGATTCAACCGCCTAGCGGCACTTTCGAGATGCCACCTTGTTTCTAAAAAAAGTATTTTCCATTCCATTTGACTCGGGGCGGCAGGGACCCTCCAACAGAAACCTCGTCTTTTTTGTTGTCGATAAGTTCCCCCTCAGCGACCTACTATTCATAAGATATACTGATTTATGAAAGCCCGCTGAGGCCTCAACCTTTGTTCTTTCCTAACCAGACTTGGGAAGATCGACTCATAACGAAAGCAGCCCAGTCTGCCCTTCCCCTTCAGCGACCGAAGACTCATTCTGCCTGCTACAGATGTCTTATATGCATTTGGCAGAAACTCTTAGATGAAACGGAGGGAATCTTCCTTTTTTCTAGACTAAAATATCCTGACGCTTACCCGTAACCACGACTCCCGCTCCCTTTAATGCTATTCTATTAATATATAACGACTGATTCCTTCTCAGATCCATTCATTCCACCTTCGCCTTATTGGATTGGAATTCTTTTTAATCAGAAAATCAGCCTACTTGGGATCATATTTAATTCAACCAAAAAACAAATCCTGTCAAAAAAAGTAAATGCTTGAGCTTGAGAAGCTTCTGGTTTAGGTAAATATCTAATGACTTCTCCAGTCGGGGAACGAAGGCTATAAGAAAATCAGTAGCTTTCGTCGGAGACCTCCGCAGTAGTTGGCTATGTATGGGAAGATGCCTAACTTCCCAGAGAAGTCAAGGAGGGTGCCTATTCCACCCACGGATCTGTGGGTACCAGTGGTCCGCAAGCCCAAAGAAGAGAAGAAAGTTGCAGAAGCATCAGCAGGGTCACAGTATCCCAAAGTTAGAAGGACTCAGAAGGGGAGAATGCTGAGGAAAAGGGCTTCCGCAAGGTTAATGTCCGAGGACATAGTAAAAGAATAGGAATCGAATGCCCTCCGCAGATGAAGAATGGAATTGTCCAAATAGGCTGTTGCGAGAAGAAGGGCTTAATGCCCATTTTCCCTTTAATTAATAAGGACTTTCCCTTTGACTGTGAGAGCTATTGGAGGACGGAGTAAAGTCAGTCAGGGAATGAGCTTTTGGAGTTAAGTTATATCATAAACAGCTGCTGTTGGAGGATCCGTAAGCGCAGCTATAGAGAAGACGGTTCCCTTTCATCAGCTGGTTTGATTCTAATCAACAAGGAGGGACAGAGCGAAATAGAAAACCAGTGAATATTAGTGATAGAATTACTCCCTCTATCTATCTTTCTTTAGTACAGGTTCGAATGAGTCAGTATCCCTCTATCAAGTGTAGGGTTGCGGGAAAGATACCCGTATAGCTGCTGGAGCTTAATATTTCTCATTTGAATTACTCTCCTATGATTTTCTCAATGAATCATGACTCTATTAGAAAGTATAATTGCCAATTTGAACACCACTTTTCATGTTAACGTAGTTACAAGTCATTTTCTCATTACTTTGGGTCTCTCATTTTCGATTTGGATTGGCATTACTATAGTGGGATTTGTGATCTTGCAGATGGAGGGTACATCCAAAAAAAAATGTCTTTCATCCTCCAAGAATATTCAGGCTTCTGGAAACGGGGGATCCGACGACGACGACGACAGGAACAAACGTCGTCTTCAGGAAGTAGTCTCAAACGAGATCCACACGACTCTCGTAGGCCTCATCCGGAACCTCATCAAAGAGGTTATCGGAAGGCCAGAAAACACCCACCTTCGGGAAGGGATATTGAATCCTAACTCAAATAGGTGGAACTGGGCAGTCAAAACTGCTCTTGAAGAGCTCGTAGGTGATGACCCGGCGTCCCGAAGTTGGCAGACAATAGCCCACTTACTTAGAATGGGCCTTGAAATCTCCACTCAGGCCGGAAGAAGCCCTTTTCTTCTGAGAGTCCTCCTATTCCTGACACTTGAATATCACAAGAGGCAATGTTAGAAGTGTAAGTAAATAAGAGTAAGATACCTTACCACAATTGAGGAGTCATCCCTTGGCCTTTTCGAGGCACTATTCTTCGCTTTCAGGAGAGTTATGCCGATCTGTGCTTTGTCTGAAAAAGCCCGGAAAAGGGGCAGCCCTTCTTCTTAAATTGCACAAGCACAAGAAAGGGCCCAGTTCAGAGATCAGCCTTCGTGGACAATAGGCCTCTGGTAGTAGCGGCAAGGGAGGTTTTACCCACCAAGTCCAGCTTTCTTGTGAAAGTCTTGGCTTGCTCTTTTTCCATGTCTGTTGATGCCGTAGGAATTCTCTCTGGAACAACCCCTGGCTGGGATAAATAGACTGATATGAGTTAGATTCGGAAATTTCTTTGTGGCAACAAAAGTTCCATCGATTTAGCTGTTGATGGTGTAACCGCTCTTTATTTAATCGCATTTTCAAAGCATCAGTCCAACAGAGGCAAGGCTACTAGAATACCCACACTCGGCTCAAATGATTGGATCCCAAGTGTCATTACAAAAAAAAGCTTGTGCCCCTGAAAAGGGAGGAGACTTTCCTCGTGTTAGCCGAACTGGGATCGGTAGAAGGAAAAAGTCATTTTAGCCCAGATAAAAAAAGTAGTTTTTGTCGACCCTCTATTAAGGAATCCGACTTGAGGCCAAAATCGCAAGGTTGGGTGCGATTGCTCAAGGTTGGGGGGCTACTATCAGCCTATAAGGAAAAGGAAGCAGTCCTTCCGCTGCACGAGCATCGACAAAGAGAGAGTTTAGAGCAATTAGCCAATCCAATCACCAACGAAAGGAGAAGGAAAATCAAATAAAAAAGAACTAAGAATCCCAATCCCAACTGACCCAGATAGCATACAGTGAAGCAGATGCTGAATTATTTCCATTATATCCCAGCCCAGAGGGAAAGATCTGATGTGAACAAAAGAAAGAATCTCATGGTTGAATGCTCACAAGACATGTGACATTGGTTTAAGTTGAATCGACTGTGAACGAATGGGCAGCTGGGAAAGAAGCGATTGTTGAATCAATTTCAAGTGGGAAGGAAGGTGGTATCGTATTTAATAGAAATGGCTGCTTTACACGTCCCTGGATCTGGATAGGAAAAGCAATTGAAGAGGAAACCTCGGGAAACCTTTGGGAGCTAAGTCGAAGACGAGCTGACGAGCGTAATTAGGGTTGGAGTCTCGGGGGGAACCTTTCGGGACATTGGTTAACTTTCACCGAAGGCAATGAGTCAATCCGATCGATCTAGCCCGATGCAGGGAAAAACTTCCGCCGCGAGGGAAGGTACCTCTACCGTTGAAGAGTCAAACTAAGCTTGCTTTCTTGCCTTGATCGGCCTTCGCAGCACCGAAGCCCAAAAACGATTTTGATCATTCATCAACGATCTCTGTCTATCGCCGAAAGGTGGATGACGATACCCATCGCTTCGACTGAGCATTTTCTGTCCTTGAAGCGTCGTTGATTGGGAGAACCTGTCCCCCATCCTCTTTGAAAGCATGGCATGAGCGACGACGGCGACTTCATCGGCTCTAGGCAACCCTATCGCTATCAGGCCATCGCTCCTACTGCCTTGACCGCGCAGTAGCATCGCTCAGTCCGATACTGAGTAGTATACGCCGATAGACCTTTCTGGTGGGGCTAAGTTCCTACGTACAGGAAAGACGTCCTTTTTTTTTACACAAGCTAATTAAAGTGCCACAGCTACTTCTCTAAGACTAGCAGCATTTGTCCACTTCTCTGACTCTGAAGACGTCGAAGCGGTTGGCTCCCCCATTTGATCCATTACATTGCCTTCTGTAAGAGCTATTGATCATGTCTGCTAGTATTCTGTTTACAGGCAAGAAACTTTCAACAGGCATGGTACGAACCAGGCTCTAAGAAGGAAATCGGCATTAGCCAATCCCAGGAAAGGTAGAAAACTAGGGCTTGGGGTCGAAGATAAAGGCATCAAATTAAAAGGCATAGCCCTAAGGGTAAGGGATTGTCCTTCCTCCAAGCCAAGACAAAGAAGAGCATTAGGCGAGCAAAGTGACTCCCCCTAGTCTAGTGCCAGAGAGTAAGAATAAGTAAGGAAAGTCGCTAGGGAAGTGGCAGTATGGCCAGTTTCGTTCCCCACTTTCAAAGAGCCGATTTGCTTATATAGTACAACAGACCAGTCTCTAACAGACGATTTCGGATAGGAAGAAGGAGGTTGAGGCGCAAGAAAGAGCAAAGATAGCTATTCTTCTTCAAAAGGTTTTGAATAAATTTGTTCACAGCCGATTGATTTGAGGCATCTTAAAGGGAGTGAAGTGAAAGGTGCAGATGAAGAAGGAGTTGGTGCTCTAATATACATTCGTGTGAGGTATAAACCAGGCTATGAATCCAAAATCGGAATAGCAACTCTTTTACGGGACTTTGTTCTTTTACAGATGTTGAAAGAGCTGCACATGAACTGGTCGAGTGAATGGCTACTGCAAGAGAATCCGCAGCTCTCGAATCATAGTAGGCTGCCTTTCCTGTTGAAGCTTATGTTGTTGCGGTTAATCCTCTAAGAGAAGAGGATGGCCTCGAATGCGCTCTTAGTGGTACTTCTTTTTTCACGCTCTCGAGATGAGCGCTCACCTTATTCATGCTACCGCTGAACTTAGTGACATATGGGATAGATGTCGGCATATCCGCTGTTGTATATAAGTAAGAGAATCTCAGCTGTCGCAGATCAGCTGTGAAAGAGAAGAGTGATTAGATAGCTATAGCCTGTTATGTATATAACACTTCTAAGATAAGAGAGAGAGAAAGCTATTTTTAATTGAATTCTATATTTTAAGACATAAACTCTGGCTTAGAGAAGGATCTAAAGATCGTTAGGCGAAGCTGACTGAGAGTCAAGTTATGAATTATACTATACATACAACAACCTATTTGCGACATACTCTCTTCCTCTTCAGAAAACGGATTTGCGACAACTGAGATATTCTATCTTCTGTCGCATATCCTATTTTAACCGTAAAAAGAGTTTTATTTTCTATTTGAATAAAGAAAGAAAAGGAGTCGCATATCAGCTATCGCATATCAGCTGTACGGTCTAGCAAGACTAAAGGAAAAAGCGGATTGACCAATTCCGGAGATTAGGTTGACTAGTTCTTTTTTTGATAGGATGATAGGGGTAGGAGCTCTCATTCACAGAATACCTTTGCTATCTTTCCCTCGGGAGTAAGTAAACCGTCCACTCCCTGGAAGGGAGAAGCGAATCACCAAAAACATCTGTACCGAAGCCGTGCTCCTTATTTTATTGTTCCCAATCTTGCTTGTGGATGCTTACCTTGCCTGCTCAGTCAGATTAGGTTCCTGCTGCTTTCGTCCCAATTGTCCTCTGTTGGATCTGGGACTGATTGGTTCCCGTTAGGTGGAAAATCCTATTCAAGAGCCAAGAAAGATCAGAGAAGCTGGGCCAAATCCTCTGTTCACTGCGGAGACTACGATCTCCGGTTAAATTAGCCACGTTCAAGCTGCTAGTCGAAGATCCACTATTTACTTATAATAATAATAGGATAGGACCATCGGAAAGAAAGCCAAGCCTAATTACGATATAAAGGGATGGCATAATATTGATTGGCAGGTCTACTAGAGATGGCTTTTCTTGCCGTTGAAGTTTGAAAGAGTCCCCTTGGAAATAAAGAGATTGACAGGCACCATATCAATCACGAATAACGGCTAGAAGGGATGTGACGTCGGGCATACCCAAGCGGATCCTCTTTAGGCTTTAGGAGAGCGAGAGGGATGAAATAAAAGAGGATGGAAGGGGGTTGGCGGACAGAGTCAAAGGGGACCGACCTATCATATCAATATCTGCACGGATTACCGATCTGAGGTTATCTACGGAGGGAGGCCAGAGGCTTAGAAGACCCGCCATTGCTAACCAGATTTGCTAGTCCATCAAAAGGAAGCAGGTATGCTCAAGCCGAAGACAGAGGAAGGCACTGAAAGCTCTTTCAACCAAATCCTAGGTACCATGCTCCGACTTGCCTAAGCCTTGGGAGTTCGACTTTTCTTAGTAGAAGGAGGGTTGAGAAGAGTGGGGCAAGGGTAACTCATACAACGAGGGAATCTGGGGTTGGCAAAAGGGTAACTATAGCGCTATCACCAGCTCCAGGGCTTACTACTACAAGAGTGGATTGAGCACGCTTACTATCACTATTCTATCCCCACCTTATTCTCTAATTCCTTCTTTATCTTTAGGAGATATCCCTGGGGACTTTAACAAAATAGAACTAGCTTTACACGATATCGTTATGATCAATTAATGGGACTTGGCCGGAAAGTGTTCTTGCCTCTATCATTAGCTCGGGTAGTCCCCGAAAATGCCCGTTCCTTTGTCGTTGGGGCTCCAAATCTTCCTGAGAGAGGACCCTTGGAAATCCCAGAAGATCAGAACCAGCGGACTCTGGCTGGGGGCGATCAAGAGGAGGAACCCCCGGATTGTTCGGGCTTTGAAGACAGCACCATCTAAGAGTGCTGGAGTACCGTCCAAAGGTACTGGGACGCCTCCGGACCTCCCCCAAGCGTCTGATGCTCAGGCCATCCGCGAGGACATTGATCAGTGGATGAAGCGAAAGGAGGAAGAGTTCGCCAAGTTCATGGCGGCTCACAAGAAGACCTCTGATCGACTCACGGAGTTGGCACTCCAGGAGATCGAGGAGTCCCCTTTGACTGACGAGATCATGGCCCAGGCTCCGCCCCCGAAGTTCGTGATTCCGAAAATCAACGTCTACAACGGGACGGCGGGTCCAACTGACCATCTTCTCCACTACAGGAATATCATGGCATTGAACACATCAGAAGACTATCTGATGTGTCTTCCCAGCCAGCCTAGACGGGCAGGCATTAGTCTGGTTCCATAAGATACCAGCGAAATCTGTCTCTTACTTCAAGGAGCTGAGCAGACTCTTCCTAGCTCAGTACTCTTGTAACCGGAGGCAGATCAAGGATCTTGACTACCTCTTCAACCTGAAGAAGAGCGTCACAGAATCCATTCGGGATTCCACTAAGCGATTCTGAGCTTCAGTCCTTCAGGTTGACAACTGCAACGAGCAGTCAGCAGTGGTAGCCTACAAGAAAGGGCTACCCGTAGAGTCCAAGCTCTACCAGTCTCTGGTCGATTCTTGACCAGAGACCCTTGAAGACCTCCTGGAAAGAAAGTTGATGGTTTATGTGTTGACCCTTGTGGGAATAAGGGCGGTATAGCCTTGTTTTGGAGTTCGCATATATGGTATATAACCTGGTCCCTTTTTCCTTAGCATTCAAAAACCTTTCCTTTTCAAACCCCACTTGTAGTCTCAACTTATGGGAAAAGGCCTCATGTAAGTAAGTCTAAAGGACAAGAAGAATGATTGAAAAAGGTGAGCCACCATATAATTGGTCCTCCGTCCATACTATGTATATCCTTTTAAGTTACTTATTGTAAATGTGTGGATTGATGATGAAGGACCTCTTTATTATTATTATATAGAATTCCTAAAGCGCTTGCTCTTGCACTAGTAGGAATAGCAGTAGAAGTCTTTGTCCCAATAGCAGCATTCCCACTTGTAGCAGTCTTGGCAGCAGATAGTGCTCATAGGAGGATTCCCCTAACATGGGACCTTTGGCTCTTTGATAGAATATGTTATGCACGTAAAAAAGAAGGAAAGGACACTGTGAGGTGGATTGGACAAATGAGATATTCCCCCTCCTGTTTAGACATATAGCTGCCATTGAAAAAAAAAGAGATTCGGCTTAGTGAAAATCGAACTAGTAGCGGAGTGAATTCATACTAAATCAGTAGCCAAAGTCCTCGGAACCAATCCCTCTAGGGCCTACGAAGGAAAATCTTACTCACGGCTTTTGCCGGGTATGAAAGAACTAGATGGGAGGCCTTTTCCGGGTAATAGAAAGAGTAGTGACAGGAAACTTTCGCTTTACCGGGATATCTCCTTGGCTTACTTCAAGCTGGGGAATATAGGGAAGGGCTACTAAGACAAGCAAGTGAGGTGCGCAAAGTGAAATAGGGGCTGGCTCTGACTCTTCTACCGCACCGGTTACCAATTTGAGTGAAAGGAAAGGGCTTATAGAAGACTTTGACTATTGAATCAGCTATGGTCCACCGCCGGGAGAGCTAACTAACATTCCTATCCATGGTAAGAAAAAAGGGTGACCTGCCTTAGTTACAGGCGTTCCTGGCTTGGCATGGCACACTGAACCAATACTAGACTAAGAACCAGGTGAAGTTACTTGCCTTACCGCATCTCTGCTGGATGTGGCATTTGTCCCTTCTCATATTGCTATTGATTCAATTTCATCAAACCTTACGAGGGTAACTTTCCTACCTGGCCTATACTGATTTGATGAGATGCTGCCTAGCCTAACCTGCTTTTAGACTGTTTAAAGAAAGGTAGTTCAGTCACTTAAGGCTCTGGAGATGTTGAAGGAATAAGGGTTTCCATTGAATCAGTTGTTGGTTAGAAATTGAATAAGATAAGTAAAGTCGCGTAGGCCAAACTGGTAACTAGGTCACTCACTCTCTTCCGTTAGCAGTGGCATTGTTGAAATGCCAAGCTTGTGTGTGAAAAAAGAAGTGTCATACCAGAGGGAGAGTAAATAAGGAAAGGAAGAAGGGAAGTCCTTGCCACTATCTAATTAAGGCAAGACAGATCCTACCTTTATTAATAATTAATAAAGAGAAAGAACAACACAAAGAAATCTCTACTTTAAACTGGGCTTACAGACAATCTTAATGCTTTGATTTACCCAATGGCTGTAAATTCAGAACTCTTTTCTCAGAAGACTGAAAAGAGAAGCAACGAAGGTCTGAAGATTGAATATTCAATCTTGCGAGGAGTAACGTCTCTTTTTGCTTATTAGGGGGTCAGGACTCGTTACGAGATGCATCGAGAGCGTAGTGAGTGCAAGAACGATCTTTCTTTAGGGAGAGAGATGCGGATTCTCTTGGGGGATCATAGCTCGATAGCTCATCGATGGTTGTTGGGATTCCAGGGTGAAAAGTACTGATAAGGTTTGTCGTAGATAAATGGGAGTAGATCATCGAAGCAGACCAGAGATCATAGACCTAGTCAAGGAACAAGCCGAGAGAGCTACTGCC
>NC_058154.1:13272916-13277916 GCF_011075055.1 Mangifera indica
ACCCTAAACCCTAAACCCTAAACCCTAAACCCTAAACCCTAAACCCTAAACCCTAAACCCTAAACCCTAAACCCTAAACCCTAAACCCTAAACCCTAAACCCTAAACCCTAAACCCTAAACCCTAAACCCTAAACCCTAAACCCTAAACCCTAAACCCTAAACCCTAAACCCTAAACCCTAAACCCTAAACCCTAAACCCTAAACCCTAAACCCTAAACCCTAAACCCTAAACCCTAAACCCTAAACCCTAAACCCTAAACCCTAAACCCTAAACCCTAAACCCTAAACCCTAAACCCTAAACCCTAAACCCTAAACCCTAAACCCTAAACCCTAAACCCTAAACCCTAAACCCTAAACCCTAAACCCTAAACCCTAAACCCTAAACCCTAAACCCTAAACCCTAAACCCTAAACCCTAAACCCTAAACCCTAAACCCTAAACCCTAAACCCTAAACCCTAAACCCTAAACCCTAAACCCTAAACCCTAAACCCTAAACCCTAAACCCTAAACCCTAAACCCTAAACCCTAAACCCTAAACCCTAAACCCTAAACCCTAAACCCTAAACCCTAAACCCTAAACCCTAAACCCTAAACCCTAAACCCTAAACCCTAAACCCTAAACCCTAAACCCTAAACCCTAAACCCTAAACCCTAAACCCTAAACCCTAAACCCTAAACCCTAAACCCTAAACCCTAAACCCTAAACCCTAAACCCTAAACCCTAAACCCTAAACCCTAAACCCTAAACCCTAAACCCTAAACCCTAAACCCTAAACCCTAAACCCTAAACCCTAAACCCTAAACCCTAAACCCTAAACCCTAAACCCTAAACCCTAAACCCTAAACCCTAAACCCTAAACCCTAAACCCTAAACCCTAAACCCTAAACCCTAAACCCTAAACCCTAAACCCTAAACCCTAAACCCTAAACCCTAAACCCTAAACCCTAAACCCTAAACCCTAAACCCTAAACCCTAAACCCTAAACCCTAAACCCTAAACCCTAAACCCTAAACCCTAAACCCTAAACCCTAAACCCTAAACCCTAAACCCTAAACCCTAAACCCTAAACCCTAAACCCTAAACCCTAAACCCTAAACCCTAAACCCTAAACCCTAAACCCTAAACCCTAAACCCTAAACCCTAAACCCTAAACCCTAAACCCTAAACCCTAAACCCTAAACCCTAAACCCTAAACCCTAAACCCTAAACCCTAAACCCTAAACCCTAAACCCTAAACCCTAAACCCTAAACCCTAAACCCTAAACCCTAAACCCTAAACCCTAAACCCTAAAAAACCCTAAACCCTAAACCCTAAACCCTAAACCCTAAACCCTAAACCCTAAACCCTAAACCCTAAACCCTAAACCCTAAACCCTAAACCCTAAACCCTAAACCCTAAACCCTAAACCCTAAACCCTAAACCCTAAACCCTAAACCCTAAACCCTAAACCCTAAACCCTAAACCCTAAACCCTAAACCCTAAACCCTAAACCCTAAACCCTAAACCCTAAACCCTAAACCCTAAACCCTAAACCCTAAACCCTAAACCCTAAACCCTAAACCCTAAACCCTAAACCCTAAACCCTAAACCCTAAACCCTAAACCCTAAACCCTAAACCCTAAACCCTAAACCCTAAACCCTAAACCCTAAACCCTAAACCCTAAACCCTAAACCCTAAACCCTAAACCCTAAACCCTAAACCCTAAACCCTAAACCCTAAACCCTAAACCCTAAACCCTAAACCCTAAACCCTAAACCCTAAACCCTAAACCCTAAACCCTAAACCCTAAACCCTAAACCCTAAACCCTAAACCCTAAACCCTAAACCCTAAACCCTAAACCCTAAACCCTAAACCCTAAACCCTAAACCCTAAACCCTAAACCCTAAACCCTAAACCCTAAACCCTAAACCCTAAACCCTAAACCCTAAACCCTAAACCCTAAACCCTAAACCCTAAACCCTAAACCCTAAACCCTAAACCCTAAACCCTAAACCCTAAACCCTAAACCCTAAACCCTAAACCCTAAACCCTAAACCCTAAACCCTAAACCCTAAACCCTAAACCCTAAACCCTAAACCCTAAACCCTAAACCCTAAACCCTAAACCCTAAACCCTAAACCCTAAACCCTAAACCCTAAACCCTAAACCCTAAACCCTAAACCCTAAACCCTAAACCCTAAACCCTAAACCCTAAACCCTAAACCCTAAACCCTAAACCCTAAACCCTAAACCCTAAACCCTAAACCCTAAACCCTAAACCCTAAACCCTAAACCCTAAACCCTAAACCCTAAACCCTAAACCCTAAACCCTAAACCCTAAACCCTAAACCCTAAACCCTAAACCCTAAACCCTAAACCCTAAACCCTAAACCCTAAACCCTAAACCCTAAACCCTAAACCCTAAACCCTAAACCCTAAACCCTAAACCCTAAACCCTAAACCCTAAACCCTAAACCCTAAACCCTAAACCCTAAACCCTAAACCCTAAACCCTAAACCCTAAACCCTAAACCCTAAACCCTAAACCCTAAACCCTAAACCCTAAACCCTAAACCCTAAACCCTAAACCCTAAACCCTAAACCCTAAACCCTAAACCCTAAACCCTAAACCCTAAACCCTAAACCCTAAACCCTAAACCCTAAACCCTAAACCCTAAACCCTAAACCCTAAACCCTAAACCCTAAACCCTAAACCCTAAACCCTAAACCCTAAACCCTAAACCCTAAACCCTAAACCCTAAACCCTAAACCCTAAACCCTAAACCCTAAACCCTAAACCCTAAACCCTAAACCCTAAACCCTAAACCCTAAACCCTAAACCCTAAACCCTAAACCCTAAACCCTAAACCCTAAACCCTAAACCCTAAACCCTAAACCCTAAACCCTAAACCCTAAACCCTAAACCCTAAACCCTAAACCCTAAACCCTAAACCCTAAACCCTAAACCCTAAACCCTAAACCCTAAACCCTAAACCCTAAACCCTAAACCCTAAACCCTAAACCCTAAACCCTAAACCCTAAACCCTAAACCCTAAACCCTAAACCCTAAACCCTAAACCCTAAACCCTAAACCCTAAACCCTAAACCCTAAACCCTAAACCCTAAACCCTAAACCCTAAACCCTAAACCCTAAACCCTAAACCCTAAACCCTAAACCCTAAACCCTAAACCCTAAACCCTAAACCCTAAACCCTAAACCCTAAACCCTAAACCCTAAACCCTAAACCCTAAACCCTAAACCCTAAACCCTAAACCCTAAACCCTAAACCCTAAACCCTAAACCCTAAACCCTAAACCCTAAACCCTAAACCCTAAACCCTAAACCCTAAACCCTAAACCCTAAACCCTAAACCCTAAACCCTAAACCCTAAACCCTAAACCCTAAACCCTAAACCCTAAACCCTAAACCCTAAACCCTAAACCCTAAACCCTAAACCCTAAACCCTAAACCCTAAACCCTAAACCCTAAACCCTAAACCCTAAACCCTAAACCCTAAACCCTAAACCCTAAACCCTAAACCCTAAACCCTAAACCCTAAACCCTAAACCCTAAACCCTAAACCCTAAACCCTAAACCCTAAACCCTAAACCCTAAACCCTAAACCCTAAACCCTAAACCCTAAACCCTAAACCCTAAACCCTAAACCCTAAACCCTAAACCCTAAACCCTAAACCCTAAACCCTAAACCCTAAACCCTAAACCCTAAACCCTAAACCCTAAACCCTAAACCCTAAACCCTAAACCCTAAACCCTAAACCCTAAACCCTAAACCCTAAACCCTAAACCCTAAACCCTAAACCCTAAACCCTAAACCCTAAACCCTAAACCCTAAACCCTAAACCCTAAACCCTAAACCCTAAACCCTAAACCCTAAACCCTAAACCCTAAACCCTAAACCCTAAACCCTAAACCCTAAACCCTAAACCCTAAACCCTAAACCCTAAACCCTAAACCCTAAACCCTAAACCCTAAACCCTAAACCCTAAACCCTAAACCCTAAACCCTAAACCCTAAACCCTAAACCCTAAACCCTAAACCCTAAACCCTAAACCCTAAACCCTAAACCCTAAACCCTAAACCCTAAACCCTAAACCCTAAACCCTAAACCCTAAACCCTAAACCCTAAACCCTAAACCCTAAACCCTAAACCCTAAACCCTAAACCCTAAACCCTAAACCCTAAACCCTAAACCCTAAACCCTAAACCCTAAACCCTAAACCCTAAACCCTAAACCCTAAACCCTAAACCCTAAACCCTAAACCCTAAACCCTAAACCCTAAACCCTAAACCCTAAACCCTAAACCCTAAACCCTAAACCCTAAACCCTAAACCCTAAACCCTAAACCCTAAACCCTAAACCCTAAACCCTAAACCCTAAACCCTAAACCCTAAACCCTAAACCCTAAACCCTAAACCCTAAACCCTAAACCCTAAACCCTAAACCCTAAACCCTAAACCCTAAACCCTAAACCCTAAACCCTAAACCCTAAACCCTAAACCCTAAACCCTAAACCCTAAACCCTAAACCCTAAACCCTAAACCCTAAACCCTAAACCCTAAACCCTAAACCCTAAACCCTAAACCCTAAACCCTAAACCCTAAACCCTAAACCCTAAACCCTAAACCCTAAACCCTAAACCCTAAACCCTAAACCCTAAACCCTAAACCCTAAACCCTAAACCCTAAACCCTAAACCCTAAACCCTAAACCCTAAACCCTAAACCCTAAACCCTAAACCCTAAACCCTAAACCCTAAACCCTAAACCCTAAACCCTAAACCCTAAACCCTAAACCCTAAACCCTAAACCCTAAACCCTAAACCCTAAACCCTAAACCCTAAACCCTAAACCCTAAACCCTAAACCCTAAACCCTAAACCCTAAACCCTAAACCCTAAACCCTAAACCCTAAACCCTAAACCCTAAACCCTAAACCCTAAACCCTAAACCCTAAACCCTAAACCCTAAACCCTAAACCCTAAACCCTAAACCCTA
>NC_058154.1:13288460-13295960 GCF_011075055.1 Mangifera indica
GGGTTTAGGGTTTAGGGTTTAGGGTTTAGGGTTTAGGGTTTAGGGTTTAGGGTTTAGGGTTTAGGGTTTAGGGTTTAGGGTTTAGGGTTTAGGGTTTAGGGTTTAGGGTTTAGGGTTTAGGGTTTAGGGTTTAGGGTTTAGGGTTTAGGGTTTAGGGTTTAGGGTTTAGGGTTTAGGGTTTAGGGTTTAGGGTTTAGGGTTTAGGGTTTAGGGTTTAGGGTTTAGGGTTTAGGGTTTAGGGTTTAGGGTTTAGGGTTTAGGGTTTAGGGTTTAGGGTTTAGGGTTTAGGGTTTAGGGTTTAGGGTTTAGGGTTTAGGGTTTAGGGTTTAGGGTTTAGGGTTTAGGGTTTAGGGTTTAGGGTTTAGGGTTTAGGGTTTAGGGTTTAGGGTTTAGGGTTTAGGGTTTAGGGTTTAGGGTTTAGGGTTTAGGGTTTAGGGTTTAGGGTTTAGGGTTTAGGGTTTAGGGTTTAGGGTTTAGGGTTTAGGGTTTAGGGTTTAGGGTTTAGGGTTTAGGGTTTAGGGTTTAGGGTTTAGGGTTTAGGGTTTAGGGTTTAGGGTTTAGGGTTTAGGGTTTAGGGTTTAGGGTTTAGGGTTTAGGGTTTAGGGTTTAGGGTTTAGGGTTTAGGGTTTAGGGTTTAGGGTTTAGGGTTTAGGGTTTAGGGTTTAGGGTTTAGGGTTTAGGGTTTAGGGTTTAGGGTTTAGGGTTTAGGGTTTAGGGTTTAGGGTTTAGGGTTTAGGGTTTAGGGTTTAGGGTTTAGGGTTTAGGGTTTAGGGTTTAGGGTTTAGGGTTTAGGGTTTAGGGTTTAGGGTTTAGGGTTTAGGGTTTAGGGTTTAGGGTTTAGGGTTTAGGGTTTAGGGTTTAGGGTTTAGGGTTTAGGGTTTAGGGTTTAGGGTTTAGGGTTTAGGGTTTAGGGTTTAGGGTTTAGGGTTTAGGGTTTAGGGTTTAGGGTTTAGGGTTTAGGGTTTAGGGTTTAGGGTTTAGGGTTTAGGGTTTAGGGTTTAGGGTTTAGGGTTTAGGGTTTAGGGTTTAGGGTTTAGGGTTTAGGGTTTAGGGTTTAGGGTTTAGGGTTTAGGGTTTAGGGTTTAGGGTTTAGGGTTTAGGGTTTAGGGTTTAGGGTTTAGGGTTTAGGGTTTAGGGTTTAGGGTTTAGGGTTTAGGGTTTAGGGTTTAGGGTTTAGGGTTTAGGGTTTAGGGTTTAGGGTTTAGGGTTTAGGGTTTAGGGTTTAGGGTTTAGGGTTTAGGGTTTAGGGTTTAGGGTTTAGGGTTTAGGGTTTAGGGTTTAGGGTTTAGGGTTTAGGGTTTAGGGTTTAGGGTTTAGGGTTTAGGGTTTAGGGTTTAGGGTTTAGGGTTTAGGGTTTAGGGTTTAGGGTTTAGGGTTTAGGGTTTAGGGTTTAGGGTTTAGGGTTTAGGGTTTAGGGTTTAGGGTTTAGGGTTTAGGGTTTAGGGTTTAGGGTTTAGGGTTTAGGGTTTAGGGTTTAGGGTTTAGGGTTTAGGGTTTAGGGTTTAGGGTTTAGGGTTTAGGGTTTAGGGTTTAGGGTTTAGGGTTTAGGGTTTAGGGTTTAGGGTTTAGGGTTTAGGGTTTAGGGTTTAGGGTTTAGGGTTTAGGGTTTAGGGTTTAGGGTTTAGGGTTTAGGGTTTAGGGTTTAGGGTTTAGGGTTTAGGGTTTAGGGTTTAGGGTTTAGGGTTTAGGGTTTAGGGTTTAGGGTTTAGGGTTTAGGGTTTAGGGTTTAGGGTTTAGGGTTTAGGGTTTAGGGTTTAGGGTTTAGGGTTTAGGGTTTAGGGTTTAGGGTTTAGGGTTTAGGGTTTAGGGTTTAGGGTTTAGGGTTTAGGGTTTAGGGTTTAGGGTTTAGGGTTTAGGGTTTAGGGTTTAGGGTTTAGGGTTTAGGGTTTAGGGTTTAGGGTTTAGGGTTTAGGGTTTAGGGTTTAGGGTTTAGGGTTTAGGGTTTAGGGTTTAGGGTTTAGGGTTTAGGGTTTAGGGTTTAGGGTTTAGGGTTTAGGGTTTAGGGTTTAGGGTTTAGGGTTTAGGGTTTAGGGTTTAGGGTTTAGGGTTTAGGGTTTAGGGTTTAGGGTTTAGGGTTTAGGGTTTAGGGTTTAGGGTTTAGGGTTTAGGGTTTAGGGTTTAGGGTTTAGGGTTTAGGGTTTAGGGTTTAGGGTTTAGGGTTTAGGGTTTAGGGTTTAGGGTTTAGGGTTTAGGGTTTAGGGTTTAGGGTTTAGGGTTTAGGGTTTAGGGTTTAGGGTTTAGGGTTTAGGGTTTAGGGTTTAGGGTTTAGGGTTTAGGGTTTAGGGTTTAGGGTTTAGGGTTTAGGGTTTAGGGTTTAGGGTTTAGGGTTTAGGGTTTAGGGTTTAGGGTTTAGGGTTTAGGGTTTAGGGTTTAGGGTTTAGGGTTTAGGGTTTAGGGTTTAGGGTTTAGGGTTTAGGGTTTAGGGTTTAGGGTTTAGGGTTTAGGGTTTAGGGTTTAGGGTTTAGGGTTTAGGGTTTAGGGTTTAGGGTTTAGGGTTTAGGGTTTAGGGTTTAGGGTTTAGGGTTTAGGGTTTAGGGTTTAGGGTTTAGGGTTTAGGGTTTAGGGTTTAGGGTTTAGGGTTTAGGGTTTAGGGTTTAGGGTTTAGGGTTTAGGGTTTAGGGTTTAGGGTTTAGGGTTTAGGGTTTAGGGTTTAGGGTTTAGGGTTTAGGGTTTAGGGTTTAGGGTTTAGGGTTTAGGGTTTAGGGTTTAGGGTTTAGGGTTTAGGGTTTAGGGTTTAGGGTTTAGGGTTTAGGGTTTAGGGTTTAGGGTTTAGGGTTTAGGGTTTAGGGTTTAGGGTTTAGGGTTTAGGGTTTAGGGTTTAGGGTTTAGGGTTTAGGGTTTAGGGTTTAGGGTTTAGGGTTTAGGGTTTAGGGTTTAGGGTTTAGGGTTTAGGGTTTAGGGTTTAGGGTTTAGGGTTTAGGGTTTAGGGTTTAGGGTTTAGGGTTTAGGGTTTAGGGTTTAGGGTTTAGGGTTTAGGGTTTAGGGTTTAGGGTTTAGGGTTTAGGGTTTAGGGTTTAGGGTTTAGGGTTTAGGGTTTAGGGTTTAGGGTTTAGGGTTTAGGGTTTAGGGTTTAGGGTTTAGGGTTTAGGGTTTAGGGTTTAGGGTTTAGGGTTTAGGGTTTAGGGTTTAGGGTTTAGGGTTTAGGGTTTAGGGTTTAGGGTTTAGGGTTTAGGGTTTAGGGTTTAGGGTTTAGGGTTTAGTAGGTTTAGGGTTTAGGGTTTAGGGTTTAGGGTTTAGGGTTTAGGGTTTAGGGTTTAGGGTTTAGGGTTTAGGGTTTAGGGTTTAGGGTTTAGGGTTTAGGGTTTAGGGTTTAGGGTTTAGGGTTTAGGGTTTAGGGTTTAGGGTTTAGGGTTTAGGGTTTAGGGTTTAGGGTTTAGGGTTTAGGGTTTAGGGTTTAGGGTTTAGGGTTTAGGGTTTAGGGTTTAGGGTTTAGGGTTTAGGGTTTAGGGTTTAGGGTTTAGGGTTTAGGGTTTAGGGTTTAGGGTTTAGGGTTTAGGGTTTAGGGTTTAGGGTTTAGGGTTTAGGGTTTAGGGTTTAGGGTTTAGGGTTTAGGGTTTAGGGTTTAGGGTTTAGGGTTTAGGGTTTAGGGTTTAGGGTTTAGGGTTTAGGGTTTAGGGTTTAGGGTTTAGGGTTTAGGGTTTAGGGTTTAGGGTTTAGGGTTTAGGGTTTAGGGTTTAGGGTTTAGGGTTTAGGGTTTAGGGTTTAGGGTTTAGGGTTTAGGGTTTAGGGTTTAGGGTTTAGGGTTTAGGGTTTAGGGTTTAGGGTTTAGGGTTTAGGGTTTAGGGTTTAGGGTTTAGGGTTTAGGGTTTAGGGTTTAGGGTTTAGGGTTTAGGGTTTAGGGTTTAGGGTTTAGGGTTTAGGGTTTAGGGTTTAGGGTTTAGGGTTTAGGGTTTAGGGTTTAGGGTTTAGGGTTTAGGGTTTAGGGTTTAGGGTTTAGGGTTTAGGGTTTAGGGTTTAGGGTTTAGGGTTTAGGGTTTAGGGTTTAGGGTTTAGGGTTTAGGGTTTAGGGTTTAGGGTTTAGGGTTTAGGGTTTAGGGTTTAGGGTTTAGGGTTTAGGGTTTAGGGTTTAGGGTTTAGGGTTTAGGGTTTAGGGTTTAGGGTTTAGGGTTTAGGGTTTAGGGTTTAGGGTTTAGGGTTTAGGGTTTAGGGTTTAGGGTTTAGGGTTTAGGGTTTAGGGTTTAGGGTTTAGGGTTTAGGGTTTAGGGTTTAGGGTTTAGGGTTTAGGGTTTAGGGTTTAGGGTTTAGGGTTTAGGGTTTAGGGTTTAGGGTTTAGGGTTTAGGGTTTAGGGTTTAGGGTTTAGGGTTTAGGGTTTAGGGTTTAGGGTTTAGGGTTTAGGGTTTAGGGTTTAGGGTTTAGGGTTTAGGGTTTAGGGTTTAGGGTTTAGGGTTTAGGGTTTAGGGTTTAGGGTTTAGGGTTTAGGGTTTAGGGTTTAGGGTTTAGGGTTTAGGGTTTAGGGTTTAGGGTTTAGGGTTTAGGGTTTAGGGTTTAGGGTTTAGGGTTTAGGGTTTAGGGTTTAGGGTTTAGGGTTTAGGGTTTAGGGTTTAGGGTTTAGGGTTTAGGGTTTAGGGTTTAGGGTTTAGGGTTTAGGGTTTAGGGTTTAGGGTTTAGGGTTTAGGGTTTAGGGTTTAGGGTTTAGGGTTTAGGGTTTAGGGTTTAGGGTTTAGGGTTTAGGGTTTAGGGTTTAGGGTTTAGGGTTTAGGGTTTAGGGTTTAGGGTTTAGGGTTTAGGGTTTAGGGTTTAGGGTTTAGGGTTTAGGGTTTAGGGTTTAGGGTTTAGGGTTTAGGGTTTAGGGTTTAGGGTTTAGGGTTTAGGGTTTAGGGTTTAGGGTTTAGGGTTTAGGGTTTAGGGTTTAGGGTTTAGGGTTTAGGGTTTAGGGTTTAGGGTTTAGGGTTTAGGGTTTAGGGTTTAGGGTTTAGGGTTTAGGGTTTAGGGTTTAGGGTTTAGGGTTTAGGGTTTAGGGTTTAGGGTTTAGGGTTTAGGGTTTAGGGTTTAGGGTTTAGGGTTTAGGGTTTAGGGTTTAGGGTTTAGGGTTTAGGGTTTAGGGTTTAGGGTTTAGGGTTTAGGGTTTAGGGTTTAGGGTTTAGGGTTTAGGGTTTAGGGTTTAGGGTTTAGGGTTTAGGGTTTAGGGTTTAGGGTTTAGGGTTTAGGGTTTAGGGTTTAGGGTTTAGGGTTTAGGGTTTAGGGTTTAGGGTTTAGGGTTTAGGGTTTAGGGTTTAGGGTTTAGGGTTTAGGGTTTAGGGTTTAGGGTTTAGGGTTTAGGGTTTAGGGTTTAGGGTTTAGGGTTTAGGGTTTAGGGTTTAGGGTTTAGGGTTTAGGGTTTAGGGTTTAGGGTTTAGGGTTTAGGGTTTAGGGTTTAGGGTTTAGGGTTTAGGGTTTAGGGTTTAGGGTTTAGGGTTTAGGGTTTAGGGTTTAGGGTTTAGGGTTTAGGGTTTAGGGTTTAGGGTTTAGGGTTTAGGGTTTAGGGTTTAGGGTTTAGGGTTTAGGGTTTAGGGTTTAGGGTTTAGGGTTTAGGGTTTAGGGTTTAGGGTTTAGGGTTTAGGGTTTAGGGTTTAGGGTTTAGGGTTTAGGGTTTAGGGTTTAGGGTTTAGGGTTTAGGGTTTAGGGTTTAGGGTTTAGGGTTTAGGGTTTAGGGTTTAGGGTTTAGGGTTTAGGGTTTAGGGTTTAGGGTTTAGGGTTTAGGGTTTAGGGTTTAGGGTTTAGGGTTTAGGGTTTAGGGTTTAGGGTTTAGGGTTTAGGGTTTAGGGTTTAGGGTTTAGGGTTTAGGGTTTAGGGTTTAGGGTTTAGGGTTTAGGGTTTAGGGTTTAGGGTTTAGGGTTTAGGGTTTAGGGTTTAGGGTTTAGGGTTTAGGGTTTAGGGTTTAGGGTTTAGGGTTTAGGGTTTAGGGTTTAGGGTTTAGGGTTTAGGGTTTAGGGTTTAGGGTTTAGGGTTTAGGGTTTAGGGTTTAGGGTTTAGGGTTTAGGGTTTAGGGTTTAGGGTTTAGGGTTTAGGGTTTAGGGTTTAGGGTTTAGGGTTTAGGGTTTAGGGTTTAGGGTTTAGGGTTTAGGGTTTAGGGTTTAGGGTTTAGGGTTTAGGGTTTAGGGTTTAGGGTTTAGGGTTTAGGGTTTAGGGTTTAGGGTTTAGGGTTTAGGGTTTAGGGTTTAGGGTTTAGGGTTTAGGGTTTAGGGTTTAGGGTTTAGGGTTTAGGGTTTAGGGTTTAGGGTTTAGGGTTTAGGGTTTAGGGTTTAGGGTTTAGGGTTTAGGGTTTAGGGTTTAGGGTTTAGGGTTTAGGGTTTAGGGTTTAGGGTTTAGGGTTTAGGGTTTAGGGTTTAGGGTTTAGGGTTTAGGGTTTAGGGTTTAGGGTTTAGGGTTTAGGGTTTAGGGTTTAGGGTTTAGGGTTTAGGGTTTAGGGTTTAGGGTTTAGGGTTTAGGGTTTAGGGTTTAGGGTTTAGGGTTTAGGGTTTAGGGTTTAGGGTTTAGGGTTTAGGGTTTAGGGTTTAGGGTTTAGGGTTTAGGGTTTAGGGTTTAGGGTTTAGGGTTTAGGGTTTAGGGTTTTTAGGGTTTAGGGTTTAGGGTTTAGGGTTTAGGGTTTAGGGTTTAGGGTTTAGGGTTTAGGGTTTAGGGTTTAGGGTTTAGGGTTTAGGGTTTAGGGTTTAGGGTTTAGGGTTTAGGGTTTAGGGTTTAGGGTTTAGGGTTTAGGGTTTAGGGTTTAGGGTTTAGGGTTTAGGGTTTAGGGTTTAGGGTTTAGGGTTTAGGGTTTAGGGTTTAGGGTTTAGGGTTTAGGGTTTAGGGTTTAGGGTTTAGGGTTTAGGGTTTAGGGTTTAGGGTTTAGGGTTTAGGGTTTAGGGTTTAGGGTTTAGGGTTTAGGGTTTAGGGTTTAGGGTTTAGGGTTTAGGGTTTAGGGTTTAGGGTTTAGGGTTTAGGGTTTAGGGTTTAGGGTTTAGGGTTTAGGGTTTAGGGTTTAGGGTTTAGGGTTTAGGGTTTAGGGTTTAGGGTTTAGGGTTTAGGGTTTAGGGTTTAGGGTTTAGGGTTTAGGGTTTAGGGTTTAGGGTT
Source organism: Mangifera indica (assembly GCF_011075055.1). Lineage (NCBI taxonomy): Eukaryota > Viridiplantae > Streptophyta > Magnoliopsida > Sapindales > Anacardiaceae > Mangifera > Mangifera indica. The sequence goes on from NC_058154.1 coordinate 13,295,491, forward strand.
TAGGGTTTAGGGTTTAGGGTTTAGGGTTTAGGGTTTAGGGTTTAGGGTTTAGGGTTTAGGGTTTAGGGTTTAGGGTTTAGGGTTTAGGGTTTAGGGTTTAGGGTTTAGGGTTTAGGGTTTAGGGTTTAGGGTTTAGGGTTTAGGGTTTAGGGTTTAGGGTTTAGGGTTTAGGGTTTAGGGTTTAGGGTTTAGGGTTTAGGGTTTAGGGTTTAGGGTTTAGGGTTTAGGGTTTAGGGTTTAGGGTTTAGGGTTTAGGGTTTAGGGTTTAGGGTTTAGGGTTTAGGGTTTAGGGTTTAGGGTTTAGGGTTTAGGGTTTAGGGTTTAGGGTTTAGGGTTTAGGGTTTAGGGTTTAGGGTTTAGGGTTTAGGGTTTAGGGTTTAGGGTTTAGGGTTTAGGGTTTAGGGTTTAGGGTTTAGGGTTTAGGGTTTAGGGTTTAGGGTTTAGGGTTTAGGGTTTAGGGTTTAGGGTTT